>NC_083335.1:53972875-54016059 GCF_963455315.2 Globicephala melas
ATACAGGATAAATCCAAGGAGAAATACGCCAAGGCACATATTAATCAAACTCAAAAATTAAAAAAAAAGAAAGCATATTAAAAGCAGCAAGGGGAAAACAACAAATAACACACAAGGGAATCCCCATAAAGTTAACAGCTGATCTTTCAGCAGAAACTCTTGAACCCAGAAGGGACTGGAAGGACATATTTAATGTAATGAAGGAGAAAAACCTACAAACAAGGTTACTCTAACCAGCAAGGATCTCATTCAGATTTGATGGAGAAATTAAAGCCTATACAGACAAGCAAAAGCTGAGAGAGTTCAGCACCACCAAACTAGCTGTACAACAAAAGCTAAAGGAACTTCTCTAGGAAAGAAACACAAGAGAAGGAAAAGACCTACAATCATGAAACCAAAACAATTAAGAAAATAGGAAGAGGAACATACATATTGATAATTACCTTAAACGTAAATAGAATAAATGCTCCCACCAAAAGACACAGACTGGCTGAATGGATACAACAACAAGACCCATATATATGCTGTCTACAAGAGACCCACTTCAGACCTAGAGACACATACAGATTGAAAGTAAGGGGATGGAAAAAGACATTCCATGCAAATGGAAACCAAAAGAAAGCTGGTGTAGCAATTCTCATATCAGATAAAAGGGACGTTAAAATAAAGACTATTAGAAGAGACAAAGAAGGACACTACATAATGATCAACAGATCGATCCAAGAGGAAGACATAAAAATGGTAAATAATTATGTACCCAACATAGGAGTACCTCAGTACATAAGGCAAATATTAACAGCCATAAAAGTAGAAATTGACAGTAACACATTCATAGTAGGGGACTTTAACACCCCACTTCCAACAATGGACAGATCATCCAAAATGAAAATAAATAAGGAAACATAAGCTTTAAATGATACATTAAACAAGATGGACTTAATTAATATTTATAGGACATTCCATCCAAAAAAAACAGAATACACATTTTTCTCAAGTGCTCATGGAACATTCTCCAGGATAGATCATATATTGGGTCATAAATCAACCCTTGGTAAATTTAAGAAAATTGAAATTGTATCAAGTTTCTTTTCCAATCACAACACTATGAGACTAGATATCAATTACAGGAAAAGGTCTTAAAAAATACAAACACATGGAAGCTAAACAATACACTACTTAATAAGGAAGTGATCACTGATGAAATCAAAGAGGAAATCAAAAAAATTCCTAGAAACATGACAATGGAGACATAATGACCCAAAACCTATGGGATGCAGCAAAAGCAGTTCTAAGAGGGAAGTTTATAGCAATACAATCCTACCTTAAGAAACAGGAAACATCTCAAATAAACAACCTAACCTTGCACCTAAAGCAATTAGAGAAAGAAGAACAAAAAAACCCCACAGTTAGCAGAAGGAAAGAAAGCATAAATAACAGATCAGAAATAAATGAAAAAAAATGAAGGAAACAATAGCAAAGATCAATAAAACTAAAAGCTGGTTCTTTGAGAAGACAAATAAAATTCGTAAACCATTAGCCAGACTCATCAAGATAAAAAGGGAGAAGATGCAAGTCAATAGTATTAGAAATGAAAAAGGAGAAGTAACAACTGACACTGCAGAAATTAAAAGATCATGAGAGATTACTACAAGCAACTCTATGCCAATAAAATCGACAACCGGGAAGAAATGGAGGAATTCTTACAAATGCACAACCTGCCAGGACTAACCCAGGAAGAAATAGAGAATATGAACAGACTAATCACAAGCGCTGAAATTGGAGACTGTGATTAAAAATCTTCCAACAAACTAAAGTCACGGACCAGATGGCTTCACAGCCAAATTCTATCAAACACTTAGAGAAGAGCTAACACCTATCCTTCCCAAACATTTCCTAAATATAGCAGAGGGAGGAACACTCCCAAACTCATTTCACGAGGCCACCATCACCGTGATACCAAAACCAGACAAGGATGTCACTAAGAAAGAAAACTTCAGGCCAATATCACTGATGAACAGAGATGCAAAAATCCTCAACAAAATACTAGCAAACAGAATCCAACAGCACATTGAAAGGATCATACACCAGGATCAAGTGGGTTTTACTCCAGGAATGCAAGGATTCTTCAATATGTGCAAATCAATGAATGTGATACACCATATTAACAAATTGAAGGAGAAAAAACATATAATCATCACAATAGATGCAGAGAAAGCTTTCGACAAAATTCAACACCATTTTTGATAAAAACACTGCAGAAAGTAGGAATACAGGGAACTTTCCTCAACATAATAAAGGCCATATATGACAAACCCACAGCCAACATCGTCCTCAATGGTGATAAACTGAAGCCATTTCCACTAAGATTAGGAAAAACACAAGGTTGCCCACAATCAACACTCTTATTCAACATAGTTTTGGAAGTTATAGCCACAGCAATCAGAGAAGAAAAGGAAATAAAAGGAATCCAAATCAGAAAAGAAGAAATAAAGTTGTCACAGTTTGCAGATGACATGATCCTATACATAGAGAATCCTAAAGATGCTACCAGAAAACTCCTAGATCTAATCATTGAATTTGGTAAAGTAGCAGGATACAAAATTAATGCACAGAAATCTTGGCATTCCTATACACTAATGATGAGAAATCTGAAAGTGAAATGAAGAAAATACTCCCATTTACCATTGCAACAAAAAGAATAAAATATCTAGGAATAAACCTACCTAAGGAGAAAAAAGACCTGTATGCAGAAAATTATAAGACACTGATGAAAGAAATTAGAGATGATACAGATAGATCGAGAGATATATCATGTACTTGGATTGGAACAATCAATATTGTGAAAATGACTTTACTATCCAAAGCAATCTACAGATTCAGAGCAATCGCTATCAAACTACCACTGGCATTTTTCACAGAATAAAGCAAATAATCTCACAATTTGTATGGAAACACAAAAGACTCCGAATAGCCAAAGCAATCTTGAGAACGAAAAACGGAGCTGGAGGAATCAGGCTCACTGACTTCAGACTATATTACAAAGCTACAGAAATCAAGACAGTATGGTGCGGGAACAAAAACAGGAAGATAGATCAATGGAACAGGATAGAAAGCCAAGAGATAAACCCATGCACATATGGTTACGTTATCTTTGATAAAGGAGGCAGGGAAGTACAGTGGAGAAAGAACAGCCTCTTCAATAAGTGGTGCAGGGAAAACTGGACAGGTACATGTAAAAGTATGAGATTACATCACTCCCTAACACCATACACAAAAATAAGCTCAAAATGGATTAAAGACCTAAATGTAAGGCCAGAAGTTATCAAACTCTTAGAGGAAATCACAGGCAGAACACTCTATGACATAAATCACAGCAAGATCCATTTTGACCCACCTCCTAGAGAAATGGAAATAAAAACAAAAATAAACAAATAGGACCTAATGAAATTTCAAAAGTTTTTCACAGCAAAGGAAATGAAAAACAAGACGAAAATCAACCCTCAGAATGGGAGAAAATATTTCCAAATGAAACAACTGACAAAGAATTTATCTCCAAAATTTATAAGCAGCTCATGCAGCTCAATAACAAAAAAACAAACAACCCAATCCAAAAATAGGAAGAAGACCTAAATAGACATTTCTCCAAAGAAGATATACAGACTGCCAACAAACACATGAAAGAATGCTCAACATCATTAATCATTAGAGAAATGCAAATAAAACTACAAAGATATATCACCTCACACCATTCATAATGGTCATCATCAAAAAATCTAGAAACAATAAATGCTGGAGAGGGTGTGGAGAAAAGATAACACTCTTGCACTGCTGGTGGGAATGTGAATTGGTACAGCCACTATGGAGAACAGTATGGAAGTTCCTTAAAAAACTACAAATAGAACTACCATATGACCCAGCAATCCCACTACTGGGCATATACCCTGAGAAAACCATAATTCAAATAGACACATGTACCAAAATGTTCATTGCCGCTCTATTTACAATAGCCCGGAGCTGGAAACAACCTAAGTGTCCATCATCAGATGAATAGATAAAGAAGATGTGACATATATATACAATGGAGTATTACTCAGCCATAAAAAGAAACGAGATTGAGCTATTTGTAATGAAGTGGATAGACCTAGAGTTTGACATACAGAGTGAAGTAAGTCAGAAAGGGAAAGACAAATATTGTATGCTAACACATATATATGGAAATTAAGAGAAAAAAATGTCATCAAGAACCTAGGGGTAAGACAGGAATAAAGCCATAGACCTACTAGAGAATGGACTTGTGGATATGGGAAGGGAGAAGTGTGAGCTGTGAGAAAGCGAGAGAGAGGCATGGGCATATATACACTACCAAACGTAAGGTAGATAGCTAGTGGGAAGCAGGCACATAGCACAGGGAAATCAGCTCTGTGCTTTGTGACCACCTTGAGGTATTGGATAGGGAGGGAGGGAAGGAGGGAGACACAAGAAGGAGGAGATATGGGAACATATGTATATGTATAACAGACTCACCTGGTTATAGAGTAGAAACTAGCACACCATTGTAAAGCAATTATACTCCAATAAAGATGTAAAAAAAAATAACAAAGTGATCACTGAAGAATTCAAAGAGAAAATCAAAAAATAACTAGAAACAAATGACAATGGAGACATGATGACCCAAAACCTATGGGATGCAGCAAAAGCAGTTCTAAAGGGAAGTTCATAGCAATACAAACCTACTTTATGAAAAAGGAGATATCTCTAATAAACAACCTAACCTTGCATCTAAAGCAAATAGAGAAAGAAGAACAAAAATACCCAAAGTTAGCAGACGGAAAGAAATCATAAAGATCAGATCAGAAATAAATGAAATGGAAATGAAGGAAATGATAGCAAAGATCAATAAAACTAAAAGCTGGTTCTTGCAGAAGATAAACAAAATTGATAAACCATTAGCCAGACTCATCAAGAAAAAGGGGAGGAGAATCAAATCAATTAAATTAGAAATGGAAACGGAGAAGTAACAACTGACACTGCAGAAATACGAAAGATCAAGAGAGATTACCACAAGCAACTCTATGCCAATAAAATGGACAATCTGGAAGAAATGGACAATTCTAAGAAATGCACAACCTGCCAAGACTGAATCAGGAAGAAATAGAAAATATGAACAGACCAATCACAAGCACTGAAATTAAAACTGTGATTAAAAATCTTCCAACAAACAAAAGCCCAGGACCAGATGGCTTCACAGGTGAATTCTATCAAACATTTAGAGAAGAGTTAACACCTATCCTTCTCAAACTCTTCCAAAATATAGCAGAGGGAGGAACACTCCCAAATTCATTCTACAAGGCCACCATCACCCTGATACCACAACCAGACAAGGATGTCACAAAGAAAGAAAACTACAGGCCAATATCACTGATGAAAATAGATGCAAAAATCCTCACCAAAATACTAGCAAACAGAATCCAACAGCACATTAAAAGGATCAGACACCATGATCAAATGGGGTTTATTCCAGGAATGCAAGGATTCTTCAATATATGCAAATCAATGAATGTGATACACCATATTAACAAATTGAAGGAGAAAAACCATATGGTCATCTCAATAGATGCAGGGAAAGGTTGAGAAAAATTCAACACCTATTTATGTTAAAAACCCTGCAGAAAGCAGGCATAGAGGGAATTTTCCTCAACATAATAATGGCCATATATGACAAACCCACAGCCAACATCGTCCTCAATGGTGAAAACTGAAAGCATTTCTACTAAGATCAGGAACAAGACAAGGTTGCCCATTCTCAAAAGTCTTATTCAACATAGTTTTGGAAGTTTTAACCACAGCAATCAGAGAAAACAATGAAATAAAAGGAATCCAAATCAGAAAGGAAGAAGTAACGCTGTCAATGTTTGCAGATGACATAATAATATTTACAGAGAATCCTAAAGATGCTACCAGAAAACTCCTAGAGCTAATCAATGAATTTGGTAAAGTAGCATGAGACAAAATTAATGAACAGAAATCTCTGACATTTCTACACACTAATGATGAAAAATCTGAAAGTGAAATCAAGAAAACACTCCCATTTACCATTGCAAAAACACGAATAAAATATCTAGGAATAAACCTTCCTAAGGAGACAAAAGACCTGTATGCAGAAAATTATAAGACACTGATGAAAAAATTTAAAGGTGATACAAATAAGTGGAGAGGTATACCATGTTCTTGGATTGGAAGAATCAATATTGTGAAAATGACTCTACTACCCAAAGCAATTTACAGAGTCAAGGCAATCCCTACCAAACAACCACTGGCATTTTTCATAGAACTAGAACAAAAAAATTTAAAATTTGTATGGAAACACAAAAGATCCCGAATAGTCAAAGCAATCTTGAGAAAGAAAAACGGAGCTGGAGGAATCAGGCTCCCTGACTTCAGATAACACTACAAAGCTACAGTAATCAAGACAGTATGGTACTGGCACAAAAACAGAAAGATAGATCAATGGAACAGGAGAGAAAGCCCAGAGATAATCCCATGCACATATGATCACCTTATCTTTGATAAAGGAGGCAGGAATGTACAGTGGAGAAAGGACAGCCTCTTCAATAAGTGGTGCTGGGAAAACTGGACAGATACATGTAAAACTATGAGATTAGAACACTCCCTAACACCATACACAAAAATAAGTTCAAAATGGATTAAAGACCTAAATGTGAGGCCAGAAACTATCAAACTCTTAGAGGAAACATAGGCAGAAGACACTATATCATAAATCACAGCAAGATCCTTTTTGACTCACCTCCTAGAGAAATGGAAATAAACCAAAAATAAACAAATGGGACCTAATGAAACCTCAAAGCTTTTGCACAGCAAAGAAAATGATAAACAAGACCAAAACACAACCCTCAGAATGGGAGAAAATATTTCCAAATGAAGCAACTGGCAGAGGATTAATCTCCAAAATTAACAAGCAGCACTTGCAGCTCCATAGCAAAAAAACAAACAACGCAATCCAAAAATGGGCAGAAGAGTTAAATAGACATTTTTCCAAAGATGATATACAGACTGTCAACAAACACATGAAAGAATACTCAACATAATTAATCATTAGAGAAATGCAAGTAAAACTACAAAGAGATATCACCTCACACCATTCAGAATGGCCATTATCAAAAAATCTAGAAACAATAAATGCTGGAGAGGGTGTGGAGAAAAGGGAACACTCTTGCAATGCTGGTGGGAATATGAATTGATACAGCCACTATGGAGAACAGTATGGAGGTTCCTTAAAAAACTACAAATAGAACTACTATATAACCAAGCAATCCCATTACTGGGCATATACCCTAAGAAAACCATAATTCATAAACAGTTATGTACCAAAATTTTCATTGCAGCTCTATTTACAATAGACAGGAGATGGAAACAACATAAGTGTCCATCATTGGATGAATGGATAATGAAGATGTGGCACATATATACAATGGAATATTACTGAGCCATAAAAAGAAATGAAATTGAGTTATTTGTAGTGAGTTGGATGGACCTATAGTCTGTTATACAGTGTGAAGTAAGTCAGAAAGAGAAAGACAGATACCATATGCTAACACATATATATGGAATGTAAGAAAAAATATGTCACGTAGAACCTAGGGGTAAGATGGGAATAAAGTCACAGACCTACTAGAGAATGGACTTGATGATATGGGGAGGGGGAAGGGTAAGCTGTGACAAAGTGAGAGAGTGGTATGGACATATATACACTACCAAACCTAAAATAGATAGCTAGTGGGAAACAGCCACATAGCACAGGGAGATCAGCTCGGCTCTTTGTGACCACCTGAATGGGTGGGATAGGGTGGGTGGAAGGGAGGGAGATTCAAGAATGAGGAGATATGGGAACATATGTATATGTATAACTGATTCACTTTGTTATAAATCAGAAACTAACACACCATTGTAAAGCAATTATATTCCAATAAATATGTAAAAAAAAACCCCAAAATACTAAAAGAAAAACAACAAAAAACCCTGCAAAAAACCTTACTTTACACCTTAATAAACTAGAAAAGAAGAGTAACTAAACCCAAAGCTAGTATAAGGTAGGAAATAATAGAGATTAGATCATAGATAAATAATATAGAGAAAACAAAACAATAGAGAAAATCAATGAAATTATGAGTTGGTTCTGCAAAACATCAAAATTGATAAACTGTTAGCTAGATTGAGTATGAGAAAAAGACAAAACTCCCATAAAATCAAATGAAAGAGGCAGCAATTAGTGCTGATTTTACAGAAAGTAAGGATTATAAAAGTACTATCAAGAATTGTTCACTAACAATTTGATTAACCATCATGAAATGGACAAATTTCTAGAAACACACAACCTATCAAGATTGAACCATTAGAAAATTTCTATTTTTAAGATGAAATGGAAAATCTGAATAGACCTCTAATGGTAAGGAGATCAAAAGTATCCCAACAAAGTACAGTTCATCCTCAAACAACATGAGTGTTAGGGGCACCAACTCTATGTAGAGTCAAAAATTCGTGTATAGCTTTACAGTCCTCCCTCCATATCCATGGTTCCACATTTTTGGATTTAACTAACCAAGGATTGTATAGTACTGTAGTACGTATTTATTGAAAAAAAACTGTACATCTAAGTAGACCTGTGCAGTTCAAACCTATGTTGTTCAAGGGTCAACTGTATTCAAAAATCTCCCAAAAAAGAAAAGCCTAGGGTCAGATGACTTTACTGTTGAATTTTACTTTAGATTTAGAAAAGAATTAACACCATTTTTTCTCAAAATCTTCCAAAAAATTAGAGAAGAGGTAACACTTACTCATTCTATAAGGCCAGCATTGCACTGATACCAAAGCCAGACACTATAAGAAAACTACATACCAATACTCCTAATAAATACTGATGCAAAAAATTTTCAACATAAAACTAGCAAATTGAATTCACCAGCATTATTAATTTGATTATTCATCATAATAATGTGGGATTTATTCCTGGAATGCAACAATGGGCTATCATACGAAAATCAATCCATGCAACACACCACAATGACAGAATGAAGGGGGAAAAACATATGATTATCTCAACTTATGCAAAAAAATTATGTGACAAAGTTCATCACCCTTTAATGATTAAAAACCCTACCCAAAGCAGGAATAGAATGAAACCAACTCAACATAATAACGGCCATATGTGGAAAACCCAGATCTATCATATTCAATGGGGAAAGACCGAAGGCTTTCTCTCTAAGATCAAAAACAAGACAATAATAAGAATTTTCACTACTTCTATTCAACATAATACTGAATTACTAGTTAGAATTGGAAGAGAAATAAAATGCATCCACACTGGAAAGGAAGAAATTAAAGAAGACACCAATAGGTGGAAAGATACCACGTGTTCCTGGATTAGAAGACTCAATGTTGTTAAGATGTCAATATCACCCAAGTGATCTACAGATTCAATGCAACATCTATCACAACCCCAATAACATTTTTTTGCAGGAATAGAAATATCCATTATAAACCCATATGGAATCTCAGATACCCAGAGTAGCCAAAATAATTTTGAAAAAAGATGGAGAGAGATTGACATATCACACTTCTTGATTACAAAACTTATTAGAAAGCTACAGTAATAAAGAGTGTGGTACTGGCATGATAACAGACGTAGTTACCAATGAAATAGAATACAGATCCCAGAAATAAACCCTCACATTCATGGTCAAATAATTTTTGACATTGGGGCCAGGAAGATTCAATGGGGAAAGGACTGTTGTTCCAGCTGCTTCAAAGGCTGATGGGAAAACGGGATATCCACATATAAAATAATGAAGTTGGATCGTTACCCTACTCCATATATAAAAAATTTACTCAAACAGAGCAAAGGCCTGAACATAAGACCTAAAACAGTAAAATTCTTATATGAATACATAGGGGAAATTATTTATAACATTGGATTTGAAATGATCTTTTGGATATGAGTCTAAAAGTACAATGTATGAAAAAAATAGATAAATAGGATTTAATATAAAAATTTGCACATCAAAGTGTGCTATCATCAGAATGAAAAAGCAACTGATGGAATGAAAGAAACAATTTGCAAATCACATATCCGACAAGGGGTTAATATAGAGAATATATGAAGAATTCCTATAATTCAACAGCAAAAAGGAAAACAACCTGATTAAAAGATGGGCAAAAGACTGGAATATGCCTTTCTATAAAGAAGATATAAAAATGGCCAATAGCACCTGTTAAGATGTGCAACATATCTAATCATTAGAGAAACTCAAATCACAACCACAAAAAGGTACTACTTCAAATCCATTGGGATAGCCATGAAAAACAAAAGAAAACAATGTTGGTGAAGATGTACAGAAATCTGAATACTTCTGTTTTGTTGGTGGCAATAGAAAATGGTGTAGCTGAAATGGAAAACAGTATGGTGGTCCCACAAACATTTAAAAATAGGGAGGACCTTCAAGATGGCAGAGGAATAAGACGTAAAGATCACCTTCCTCTCCACAAATACATCAAAAATACATCTACATGTGGAACAACTCCTACAGAACACCTACTGAACACTGGCAGAAGGCCTCAGACTTCACAAAAGGCAAGAAACTCCCCATGTACCTGGGTAGGGCAAAAGAAAAAAGAAAAAAACAGAGGCAAAAGAATATGGATGGGACATGCACCTCTGAGAGGGAGCAGGGAAGGAGGAAAAGTTTCCACATACTAGGAAGCCCCTTCACTGGTGGAAATGGGGGTTGGGTGGGAGGGAAGCATTGGAGCCACAGAGGAGAGCACAGCTAAAGGTGCAGAGGGCAAAGCAGAGAGATTCCCGCACAGAGGATCAGTGCTGACCAGCACTCACCAGCCTGAGAGGCTTGTCTCCTCACTTGCTGGGGCGGGTGGGGGCTGGGAGCTGAGACTCGGGATTCAGAGGTCAGATTCCAGGAAAATGACTGGGGTTTGCTGCGTGAACACAGCCTGAAGGGTGCTAGTGCGCCACAGCTAGCTGGGAAGGAGTATGGGAAAAAGTCTGGAAATGCCTAAGATTCAGTAGACTATTTTTCTGGGGTGCACGAGGAGAGGAGATTCAGAACACTGCTTAAACAAGCTTCAGAGACAGGCACGAGCCACGTCTATCAGTGTGGACAACAGAGACAGGCATGAAATTCTAAGGCTGCTGCTGCAGCCAACAAGAAGCCAGTGTGTAAGCATAAGTCACTATCCACACCTCCCCTCCCAGGAGCCTGTGCAGCCCACCACTGCCAAAGTCCCATGATCCAGGGACAACTTCCCCAGGAGAACACATGGCATGCCCCAGTCTGTTACAATATCACACTGGTCTCTGCCACCACAGGCTCACTGTGCATTCCGTACCCCTGACTCCCCCTGCCTGAGTGAGTCAGAGTCCCCTAGTCAGCTGCTCCCTTTAACTCCCTCCTGTCTTCGTGAAAAACAGATGCCCAAGGGTGACATACATGCAGAGGCGGGGCAAAATCCAAAGCTGAACACCAGCAGCTGTGCAAACAAAGAAGTGAAAGGGAAATTTCTCTGTGCAGCCTCAGGAGTAGTGGATTGTATCTCCACAATCAAATTGATGTACCCTGCATCTGTGGAATACCTGAATAGACAATGAATCATCCCAAAATTGAGGCAGTGGACTTTGGGAGCAACAGTTGACTTTGGGTTTGCTGTATGCGACTGACTAGATTCTGATTTCATGTTTATATTGGTATAGGTTTTAGTGCTTGTAATCATTGGTGGATTTGTTGATTGGTTTGGTTGCTCTCATATTTTTTATTAAACTGTTTTTATTTTTATTTCAATATTTTTTAATTTTTTTAATTTTAATAACTTTATTTTATTTTCTTATTTTATTTTTTTTTCTACATGTTCTTCTGAGCTGTGTGGCTGACAGGGTCTTGGTGTTCTGGCCAGGTGTGAGGCCTGAGAGTCTGAGGTGGGAGGGCCGAGTTCAGGATATTAGTCCACCAGAAAACTCTTGGCCCCATGTAATATCAAATGGCGAAAGCTCTCCCAGAGATCTCAGTCTCAATGCTAACACCCAGCTCCAGTCAATGACCAGCAAGCTCCAGTGCTAGACACACCATGCCAAACAACTAGCAAGACAGGAACACACCACCACCCATTTGCAGAAAGTCTGCCTAAAATCATACTAATTTCACAGATACCACAAAACACACCACCAGACGCAGCCCTGCCCACCAGAAATATAAGGTCCAGGCCCACCCACCAGAACATAAGCATCAGTCCCTACCACCAGGAAGCCAACACAAGCCACAGAACCAACCTTACCCATAGGGGGCAGACACCAAAAACAATGGGAACTATGAACCTGCAGCCAGAAAAAAGGAGACCCCAAACACAGTAAGTTAAGCAAAATGGGAAGACAGAGAAATATGCAGCAGATGAATGAGCAAGGTAAAAACCCACCACACCAAACAAATGAAGAAGAAATAGGCAGTCTACCTGAAAAAGAATTCAGAGTAATGATAGTAAAGATGATGCAGAATCTTGGATATAGAATGGAGAAAACACAAGAAACATTTAACAAGGACATAGAAGAACTAAAGAGGAAACAAAAAATGAGAAACCACACAATAAATGACATTAAAAATTCTCTAGAAGGAGAATAACTGAGGCAGAAGAAAGTAAAAGTGACTGGAAGTCAAAAGAGTGAAAATAACTATCGCAGAGCAGAATAAAGAAAAAAGAATGAAAAGAATTGAGGACAGTCTCAGAGACCTCTGGGACAACATTAAATGCACCAATATTCAAATTATAGAGGTCCCAGAAGAAGAAGAGACAAAGAAAGGGAATAAGAAAATATTTGAAGAGACTATAGTTGAAAACTTCCCTAATATGGGAAAGGAAATAGTCAATAAAGTCCAGGAAGGGTAGAAAGACCCATACAGGATAAATCCAAGGAGAAACATGCCAAGACACATATTAATCAAACTATGAAAAATTAAATACAAAAAAAAAATTAAAAGCAGCAAAGGAAAAGCAACAAATAACATACAAGGGAATATCCATAATGTTAACAGCTGACCATCAGCAGAAACTCTGCAAGCCAGAAAGCAGTGGCAGGATATATTCAAAGTGATGAAAGGGAAAAAACTACAAGCAAGATTTCTCTACCCAGCAAGGATCTCATTCAGATTCAACGGAAAAATTAAAACTTTACAGACAAGCTAAAGTAAAGAGAATTCAGCATCACCAAACCAGCTTTACAACAAATGCTAAAGGAACTTCTCTAGGCAGGAAACACAAGAGAAGGAAAAGAGCTACAATAACAAACCCAAAACAATTAAGAAAATGGTAATAGGAACATACATATAAATGATTACCTTAAATGTAAATGGATTAAATACTCATACTAAAAGACAGACTGGCTAAATGGATACAAAAACCAGACCCGTATATATGCTGTCTAAAAGAGACCCACTTCAGACCTAGGAACACATAAAGACTGAAAGTGAGGGGATGGAAAAAGTTATTCCATGCAAATGGAAAGCAAAAAAAGCTGGAGTAGGAATTCTTATATCAAACAAAATAGACTTTAAAATAAAGACTGCTACAAGAGACAAAGAAGGACACTAAATAACGATCAAGGGATCAATCCAAGAAGAAGGTATAACAATTGTAAATATGCACCAAACATAGGAACATCTCAATACATAAGCCCAAAGTTAATAGCCATAAAAGGGGAAATCAACAGTAACAAAATTACAGTAGAAGATTTTAACACCCCACTTGCACCAATGGACAGATCATACAAAATGGAAATAAATAAGGAAACACTTTAAATGACACATTAAATAAAATGGACTTAATTGATTTTATAGGACATTCCATACAAAAACAACAGAATACACTTTCTTCTCAAGTGCTCATGAAACATTCCCCAGGATAGATCATATCTTGGGTCACAAATTAAGCCTTGGTAAATTTAAGAAAATTTAAGTCATATCAGGTTTCTTTTCTGACCAAAACGCTATGAGACTAGATATCAATTACAGGAAAAATAAACTGTAAAAAAGGCAAACACATGGAGACTAAACAATACACTGCTAAATATCCAAGAGATCACTGAAGAAATCAAAGAGGAAATCAAAAGCTACCTAGAAACAAATGACAATGAAAACACGATGACTCCACACTTACAAGACACAGCAAAAGCAGTTCTAAGAGGGAAGTTTATCGCAATAAAATCCTATCTTAAGAAACAAATAAAATCTCAAAAAAACAACTTAACCTTACACCTAAGCAATTAGAGAAAGAAGAACAAAGAAAACCCAAACTTAGCAGAAGGAAAGAAATCATAATAATCAGAACGGAAATAAAAGAAAAAGAAATGAAAGAAACAATAGCAAAGTTCAATAAGACTAAAAGCTGATTCTTTGAGAAGATAAATAAAATTGATAAAAAAAAATAGCCAGACTCATCAAGAAAATAAGGGAGAAGACTCAAATCAACAGAATTAGAAATGAAAAAGGAGAAGTAACAACTGACACTGTAGACATACAAAGGATCAAGAGAGATCACTAAAAGCAACTATATGCCAATAAAATGGACAACCAGGAAGAAATAGACAAATTTTTGAAAAGCCCAACTTTCTGAGACTGAACCAGGAAGAAATATAAACAGATTAATTACAAGCACTGAAATGGAAACTCTGATTAAAAATCTTCAAACAAACAAAAGCCCAGGACCAGTTGGCTTCACAGACGAATTCTATCAAACATTTAGAGTAGAGCTAACACCTATACTTCTCAAACTCTTCCAAAATATAGTAAGAGAAAGAGCAGTCCGAAACTCATTCTACGAAGCCACCATCATCCTGATACCAAAACCAGAAAACGATTTCACAAAAAAAGGAATTTACAGGCCAATATCACTGATGAACATAGATGCAAAAATCATCAACAAAATACTAGCAAACGGAATCCAACAACTCATAAAAAAGATCATACACCATGATTAAGTGGGGTTTATCCCAGGAATGCAAGGATTCTTCAACATATGCAAATCAATCAATGTGATACCCATATTATCAAATTGAAGGATAAAAACCATATGATCATCTCAATAGATGCAGAAAAATATTTTGACAAAATTTAACACCCATTTATGATAAAACTCTCCAGAAAGTAGGCATAGCGGGAACTTAACCCAACATAATAAAGGCTATATATGAGAAACCCACAGCCAACATCATTCTCAATGGTGAAAAACAGAAAACATTTCGACTAAGATCTGAAAGAAGACAAGGTTGCCCACTCTCACCACTATTATTCAACATAGTTTTGGAAGTTTTGTCCACAGCAATCAGAGAAGAAAAATAAATAAAAGGAATGCAAATCGGAAAAGAAGAAGTAAAGCTGTCACTGTTTGCAGATGACATGATACTATACATAGAGAATCCTAAAGATGCTACCACAAAACTACTAGAGCTCATTAATGAATTTGGTAAGTAGCAGGATACAAAATTTATGCACAGGAATCTCTCGCATTCCTATTCACTAATGATGAACAATCTGGAAGAGAATTTAAGGAAACACTCCCATTTACCTTTGCAACAAAAAGAATAAAATACCTAGGAATAAACCTACCTAAGGAGACAAAAGGCCTGTATGCAGAAAACTATAAGACACTGCTGAAAGAAATTAAAGATGATACACACAGTTGGAGAGATACACCATGTTCTTGGATTGGAAGAATCAACACTGTGAAAATGACTGTACTCCCAAAGCAATCAACAGATTCAATGCAATCCCTATCAAGCCACCAATGGCATTTTTCACAGAACTAGAACAAAATTTTCACAATTTGTATGGAAACACAAAAGTTCCCAAATAGCCAAAACAATCTTGACAAAGAAAAATGGAGCTGGAGGAATCAGGCTCCCTGACTTCAGATTATACTACAAATCTACAGTAATCAAGACAGTATGGTACTGACACAAAAACAGAAATATAGATCAATGGAACAGGATAGAAAGCCCAGAGATAAGCCTACGCACATATGGACACCGTATCTTTGATAAAAGAAGCAAGAATATACAATGGAGAAAAGACAGCCTCTTCAATAAGTGTTGCTGGGAAATTTGGACAGCTACACATAAAAGAATGAAATTAGAACACTCCCTAACACCATACACAGTAATAAACACAAAATGGATAAAAGACCTAAATGTTTATATTCCAGACACTACAAAACTCTTAGAGGAAAACATAGGCAGAACACTCTAAGACATAAATCACAGCAAAATCCTTTTTGACCCACCTCTTAGAGAAATCTAAATAAAAAGGAAAAGAAGCTAATGGGACCTAATGAAACTTAGAAGATTTTGCACAGCAAAGGAAACCATAAACCAGATGAAAAGACAACCCTATGAATGGGAGAAAATATTTGGAAATGAAGCAACTGACAAAAGATTAATTTCCAAAATATACAAGCAGCTCATGCAACTCGATTTCAAAAAAACAAAAACAAAAAAATCCAAAAATGGGCAGAAGACCCAAATAGACATTTCTCCAAAGAAGTTATACAGATTGCTGACAAACACATGAAAGGATGTTCAACATCACTGATCATTAGAGAAATACAAATCAAAACTATAATGAGTTATCACCTCACACCAGTCAGAATGGCCATCATCAAAAAATCTACAGGCAATAAATGCTGGAGAGGGTGTGGAGAAAAGGGTACCCTCTTGCACTTTTGGTAGGAATGTAAATTGATAAAGTTGCTATGGAGAACAGTATGGAGGTTCCTTAAAAAACTAAAAATAGAACTACTATATAACCAAGCAATCCCATTACTGGGCATATACCCTAAGAAATCCATAATTAAAAGGGTCATGTACCACAATGTTCATTGCAGCACTATTTACAATAACCAGGAGATGGAAGCAACCTAAGTGTCCATTGATAGATGAATGGATAAAGAAGATGTGGTACATATATACAATGGAATATTATTCAGCCATAAAAAGAAATGAAACTGAGTTATTTGTAGTGAGTTGGATGGACCTAGAGTCGGTCATACATAGTGAAGTAAGTCAGAAAGAGAAAAACAAATACCGTATGCTAACACATATATATGGAATCTAAATTAAAAAAAATTGTTCTGAAGAAGCTAGGGGCAGGACAGGAATAAAGATGCAGATGTAGAGAATGGACTTGAGGACATGGGGAGGGGAAGGGTAAGCTGGGACACAGTGGGAGTGTGGCATGGACATATATACACTACCAAATGTGAAATAGATAGCTAGTGGGAAGAAGTAGCACAGCACTGGGAGGTCGGCTTGGTGCTTTGTGACCCCCTAGAGGGATGGTCTAGGGAGCGTGGCAGGGAGATGAAAGAGGGAAGGGATATGGGGATATATGTATACGTATAGCTGATTCACTTTGTTATACAGCAGAAACTAACACACCATTGTAAAATGGTTATACTCCAATAATGATGTTAAAAATAAAACATTTAAAAATAGAATTGCCATATGATAAAGCAACTCTACTTCTGTGTATATACCCAGAAGAATTGAAAGCAAAGACTCAAACAGATATTTGTACACCTATATCCTAGCAGCATTATTCACAGTAGACAAAAGGTGGAGCAACACATTTGTGCATTGACAAATGAATGGATAAAGAAAATGATGCTGTATGTACATATAATATAATATTTTTCAGTTTTAAAAGGAAAGGAAATTTGGATAAATGCTATAACATGGATGAGACTTGAACAATTATTGCTAGGCTAAGTAAAATAAGCCAGACACAAAAGGATTATGTATTATTCCACTTTTATGAGGTACCTAGGATTATGAAATTCATAGAAAAGGAAAGTAAAATGGTGGCTGCCAGTGACTGAGGTGAGGGAAGAATGGGGATTTGTTTTTTAATAAGGATGGAGTTTCCGCTTGAGGAAATGAAAAAAATATTTCTGGAGGTGAATGATGGTAATGTTTTCACAACGATGTAAATGTATTTAATGCCACTGAATTGTGCAGTTAAAAATGGTTAAAAGTGTAAATTTTATGTGATGTATGTTTTGCCACACTAAAAATATCTAGCATAATGAAGAGGTGATCAACTACTACTTTGCTAACTTTGGGGAAAACTGATATGGATAATCTCAGTGTCACATATATTTGACTATAATATATTATATATTGAGACAGTAATTGAACTCTTTTATGTGTTGCATAATGTTAAATTAAAATTTGTTTGCATCTCTTAAGATCCAATCTCAGGAAAAGCATTCCAGATATACACTGAGTAGCAGGGAGCTGGTCACTTATGATTAAACTTTAAAAAACAGAAAAAAAAGGAAAAAGTCTATCATAAATCAATTATTCCCTATAAGAAATGAAGTATTAACATCATCGATTATGCTTTTCAGAAGAAAAAATAATATTCGTATTCTTTCCTTTAGTCTTTTTTCCCTACATTATATCCTACATATCACTGTAAATCAATTTCCCCCAAATTATTTTCTTTGTGATATTCCATTTCTCCAAATTTAATTATCCTTTTGCCTACAAGATGAAATCCAAAAGTTTCTACCTTGACATTTCAGGCTATCAGAAAATCTGGTGCTTAATTGTGTTTTTGAATTGTTCTTCCAAATTGTTTCAACCTAAAGTCTCTGCTCATATCTATGAAGGTTTCTCCTTTATATTCAGGGTTTTGGCTGTGCTTTTTCCTAGACCTGAAATTCCCTCCATTCTTTTTTATGCCTACAAAGTACAAATTCTATCTTGTTCATGAATTTCCCTTGAGGACTCCATTCGTATTGATCTCTGTCTTCTGAATTCTGATAACTTTACTGACTGTAAATTTGTCACTGGAACATGGTTAATATTATCAACTGTTATGTTTGTGCATATAGATATATATTTTTCTATCTTGAAAGGGAATATGAATGGTAAAACAACAAAGTAATATGACTGACATTTAAAAAAAACACAGTGCGCTTTATTTGTCCAGATGAATGTCTCCCATTCAAAGAAGTTACCTTTGGGAAATTAAATACTTAATGCAATAGAGTCATTGTTCAAAACATTATTAACACTTCTCTTTGGGAAATCTTTCAGTTTATTTTGTAGTGATAAGCCTTCATCCTTTGAGGATTGATTTTGTTTTCAAAACAGTAAAGTTATTTTGATTTGAGCTGGTAAATAGTTGAATGACATAGCTTGTAATAAAATTTATTTATTCTTACATTTTTTGTCTCATTTTATAGGGTGACTATCAAATGATAAAACAACACATTCTTTTTATACATTTCTTATGATGAATCTGGAATGCATAAGGAGGATTTCTTCACAATATTTCAGGCCTAGGAGTAAGTGTACAACTTTACAAAGGATTATACCGCTGTAAGAATTAATACTTATTTGTAAGACTACTTTCTGGTAGCTTAAAAATCCTTCTTATTTCTGATAAAAACAAATAACCAAATAAATACATGAATAAAAAGGAATATTTTACCGTTCCACACAGTCAGAAAGTCTGGAGCAATGGTTAGAAGCAGGGGCATCATGACCCCCAACAACATATAAGAATCCATTGTATGCTGCAACTCCCACACCTCCACGTCTTTTGGACATTGGAGCACACAGACTCCATTTGTTAGTATGTGGGTCAAAGTATTCCATAGATTTGAGGCAGGAACTTCCATCACGTCCACCAATAGCATATAGCCTAGAAAAAAGACAGAAGTGTGTGTGTGTGTGTGTGTGTGTGTGTAAATTTGTGCGTAGAATGAAAGTGACAGAACCTTGTGCAAAGCATTGAACTGTGTGTTCTACTCCCTTAGTATTTCACAGTGAATGGCCTGAATTTGTGAATGGATAGTTACCTAAAGGCATGTGTTAAGGTCTACCTTACCCTAAACCTCTCTGTTTCATCATTTTTGTGAAAGTTACTTTGACATGATATAATAGATTAAAGGATCCCACTGGAAGTGAAGTACAGAGAAAGAAGGGAGATTTCAAAATTGTTGGTAGTATTTGTCAGTTAAACCTCAATAAAGCTAAACATTTTTAGAGAAAGGTAAGATGTTTCCAAAACCCAACTATGGCAACCTTACAATTTTAGCTAGGTTTAATTGCTTAGCATTAGAATCCCTGTTGTTTTCTATGAACTATTTTATTTAGTGTAAAAAAATTTTGTAACTAAGAAGATATTAATTTAATAAGTAACTAGGGGAATAGAATAAAACCTAGAAACCAGATTTTTTTCCTAGAAAGATATATTGGCTATGACATTTCTTTCATAAATTTTAAATGCCAATTCTTTTGATGAGCAGTATTTTTAATCTAATTTAAAGTTAATCCTGCATCAATAAAGAAGATAAACATTTATTAAACTATATGTCTATAATTGCCCTTCATGCTCAATTGTGAACAATAGCAAGTCAGAAAGACAAAATTAAATTAGTCAGATTCGATGATTTCAGCTTCTTCTGTAAAAGGTAGGAGATTGCTACTGAGTCGCCTGATATCATTCAGGTTAGGCAAGAGATAATCAGATTTAGGAGAATTTTAATCTCTAAGACACTGTAAGTCTGGGTCTCCTCTTAACTATAGACATTTCCTGCTCCTTGCACAAGGTGCTAAAATTGAAATTGAATTTTACTTGAAATTGTATTGAAATTTCTACTGAACCCAATTATGTGATGAGATATTGGCTTTATGCATATGCATAGTCAGTACAGACATACAAGGCTGTCTCCTGCCACTGACCCATCCTGGTGTCTGAATTTTTCATCATTCAAGTCTTTCCTATATGCTGGTCATTATCTCCAAAGGTTCCTTGTCAGAAAGCACATAATTACCTGCAAGGAGAACAATTCAAGCTCGTAGAAACCTCTAACGTCATTGGGTTTCAATATATTAGCTTCTCTTATAGGCAAGCGATCAGGAAGAGGGAAAGATTCAGAAAGGTGGTACTAGTTGTAATTCTAAAATACTCAGGAGAGTGAATGGTAAAGAACAAAGAGACTTGGCCTATTACAAAGACTTACCAAAATTTTGATAAGTCAAGAATAAGTTATAATGTAAAAAATGGTAGCTTCCTGAGGGTAAGATTGGAACTTGTTTGATTCTCAAATTTAATGTACACACAAGTCACTTGAGGATCTTGTTAAAATGTCTATTCTGATTCAGGGGGTCTAGGCTGGGGCTAAGATTCAGCATTTCTAAATAGATCTCAGGTAATGCTGATGCTACTGGTCTCAGGACCACACTGGAGTAGCAAAGGACTACAGGATATTTAATTAAATGTTCATTTTAGATAAATATTTTCCATCAAAATGAAGGGAGAGTTCCAACAAAGGCCTTCTACTATCAATAGCTAGGATGTCGTGGTCACTGGGAATGCTTATTGATTGGTGGATCACATCACTGAAGTGCTGTACCACATGAAATGGGAGCAAAAGCATGCATGCTTGAGTTTACTCACTTGTTGTTTAATGCAACAACACCAACGGTGCTTCTAGGAGTTGACATACTGGCCACATAATTCCACTGACGTCCCTCAGGATCCCATCTTTCTACAGTGTTTAGATAACTCCATCCATCATGACCACCAACAGCATACATTGGTCCTTCAAGTGTGGCTACGCCTAAAGTGTAAAAATAGCATGAGGGCTCACCTAGGTAGACCACACACAATGGATGTTGTTTCATTTTTCAAGGAACTGACTGCTTAAAAATTTGTTTGTATCTCTTAAATGGTTTTGTAAATAATCATTTAATTAATAATTTACTGATCTTGATATAAAAATTAATATGGTCTTTTAACCCTAGGAAATTTTCAGGCATAGTTAGGGTATCATGGTTGTAATGCTGAAGTCAAAGGAAGTAGTGGGACACAACTTTTCTCAGGATTAATAGAAAAGGGAAGCTGATTTGTTTTCTGGCATAATTTCAAAGTTATTTTTCAAATGTAAGTGATAGATGAGGTATGATATTGAATCTTAGATGAATCTTAGAATTGTAGGCTAACTGTGATAGGTCTTTCTAATCCCTGATTTTTATTATAGGGATAAAAAAATTCCCATAAGATAACTAAGTAGACAAGGATTTTTGAGGTTTAGTTAGAAATTTGTTCCAGTAGATACTATAAATAGCCCCTTTCTGTTTCTCATCTGCTCTGGGAATTCACGTAACTGGTTCCTCCCCACCTTACCTTCTTCACCATCTCAATCCGCCTCTCAGAGGTATACCCTCATCACCTCTCCTATCTCTTTAGTAATATCAATTAGAATTTAACAATTTGCTCTGATTTCTCTGTAAGATATGTTTTCTAAACATCACACTGACAGAACTGAGCTGAATAATTACATAGTCTATCATTTGATATAGATAATTTATCAGATATTTTGGGGCAAATAATACCAGTCCTGGATATGGCATGCTTTATCTGTGTAAAATTCAGTTCTTAAAGAACAATGCAATTGTTCAGCTTTTTTTTTTTTTTTAAGAAACTCTGTTATTGAATCGTACGGAGTCTAGCATGAAGAAAGATATAACTTGACAAATACACAGGAGAATCAAAGTTCCCCACTGTTCCAGAAGTCTCCATTCCTTCTTAAACTTTTTTGGAACCTCTGGATTAAGTATAATTTAGAGCTACTCTCAACCAAAGTGTTTTTTTTCTAAATATTTCTGCCTTCAAACTGTATCCTAAGGCTTTTGCCTAAATATAGTTTTGCTTCTTATGTGAAGGGACACTAGAAACTAGTCCCTTGAAACAATGAAACAAAGAAACAATGTCTCTCCATTATCAAGTGTTCTTTTCTCTAAATTGAGTTTACAAAAAACTCCCTGTTGTTGTTTCGTGCTCTTCAACAATGTATTCCTTCTAAAAGTTTTTATCCTTCCTGAAGTGGGACCCCTTTAAAATACCGGTAGAATGGAGATAGGATTATAGCAAGTATGACATCTGAAACAAGAAAAACTTTCACAGTCTTTTATCATTTGCTTATGCTTTTCAGCATTTTGGAAACATTTTCACTAAGCGTTTGGCTAAATCTCAGTGATGTGCAGCTTAATTTTATTTTAATTAATTTTTTTTTCAGATGGATGACCTTTATTATTTATTTTTAATTGGGGTATAGTTGTTTTACAACGTTGTGTTAGTTTCTACTCTACAGTGGAGTTCCCCGTGCTATACAGCAGGTTCTGATTAGTTATCTATTTTATACATATCAGTTAGTGTATTCCAGCTTAATTTAATTTTTAAAAAGCTCTACTAACTGTACATTCTTTAGAAACTATGTAACATTAAGCTCTTACCTAAACCATGCCTGTGTGTTGACATGGGAGGCATCACCATCCAGATTTTGCCAACTGGATTAAAACATTCCACAGTATTCAAAGTTTTTAAACCATCTCTTCCTCCCACGACGTAGAGCTTATTATCAATAACAGCAACTCCAAACTGAAGCCTACGGCCACTCATGGTGCCAATATGTAACCAGCTGTTGGTCCTGAGGTCATATTTTTCAATTGTAGTGGTACCTGTTAAAAAATGTTGAACAATGGTAAAAACTGCTTGTATAAAAATTTTAATTGGCATCATTCATATTATATTTATGTATCTATCATTTATAGCATAGGATCAGTGATTGCAACTCAAATTAAAATAAGTAGCCCAGATGATTCTCCAACCTGGGAGGTAAGGTAAGGATATTTCACCACTTCTGAATCCAAATGGAGGAGTCAGAATAAAATAGTTTATTTAATATATATAGTTTATATGCTTATAATGGCTATAATAAGCTATTGGTAGTACTAACACAGGTGTCAAACACCATATTTTACAACCAAAAATTACTTCGGAATCTATTACTGACTGTTTACATACCTATAACCATTCAATATACTAATTTATGACCTTTTATTTTTAGTTTGGTGTGTGTGTGGGTTGATTTAAAATACAAACGACTAAAAGAACAGGAATGAAAATTCCTTTTAAATGGAACTTCAGTGTTGATTCACTTAATGTTCCATGATGGTAACACAAAGGATTATAATTAATAACATAATTATTTATATTCATATTATTTATGTATTATAATTAATAATGCAATTCTGAGGTATTACCTTCTTTATGTGCTAATAAAATTTCAATTTTCTACTCAATTACTGAAATACCAAGTTTACTACCAGAGTATACTGTCACTACTGCCATAGTAAATTGTCACTACTTCATAATAAATTATTACTCCTGTAGGCAATGCTTTTTACCAGTCATCAACAATAGCTGCTGTTATTTTTTAATAAAAATTGATTCTGCACAACAGGAAAGTTTCTAATTACCAAAGTAAGAAATGAAAGAGTTAGACGATTCACATTCATAGCATACCTAAGACAGCTTGTGACAGATTTAGGGAATTTCAACCCAATTTCACAATGCTAACCATAGGAATAAGCAAAAACACTTCTGTTGTTCTACTGGGAGATTTGTGGAGAAAATATAATCCATTAGTTAAGATGAAAACAGTTAACATCTGAAGCCTTTTCACTGGCAAATTATAAGGCTACAGTATAAGGATTTAGGCAGAGTGTATATTATGTCTATGGCTGCTTCTGAAAGTTTTTCTTTTTATATTGGACTAATGGAAACAGTGCTTATATCTTTTTAGGTCTTTTCTGGTGAATAGTGCACTATAAGTATTTTTGTCTCAAGAGTTTGGATTTTCACAATAAACACATGCAAATATACAGGCACTCATTTACTCTTTCTCTTTAATCCCTGCATCTTTCATTGACAATGTGGATTTGGCTGAATGCTGATTTACAGATAGCAATCACTCTATTGACTATATTTATTGCTGAGAGGTCAAATAACACCACCTAGCTTTTATATAATAAATGTCTCTGGATGATACTGTTACAACTGGAATACCTACAAACAAACTCACATCTACTTTCACTCTGTCAAGCAGTCAATTTTCTCTATCTGTTTTCATATCTTTCCACTTCTTCATTCCAATCTTCCCACATCTGTCTTCCTATCCACTCTTTTCTATTTTAACTTTTCATTTTGAACTCTTTTCATTAGTGGAATTTACCAAAAAGCCAATTTAGATTAGGAAATGAAGGTTAGGGTGCACTAATTATTAAGATTATGGAGTTATTAATGGTGAAGTAATTAGGAAATTGTAGAAGGCTACATAAATCAGCTGTATGTTGAAGATTTACATTGAAATGATGAAGGCTGCTTCATGACAAGTTAATTTTTTCCAGACATTAGATAAAATATAAAAGATAAATTTACCCCATATCTACTATTTGCATCTATGAATATATATGACTTGTAGTTCTGTATCTTGAATTCTGAAAATTTCTTTAGCCCATTTGCCTACTTCCACAATTGCTCCAACTAATCAAAATGTAAATCCTCTAGGTAGCTTATTATGGCAGCTCTATATTTGATGGGAAAACTTAGATTTTTTTGTTTTTACTAATCTCTCTCTTTAGGACTCACTTCATAATTTTTCTGTGTATATCGATCTTCTACACTTAAACTTTGCAAATATTGTTTTTTATTTCATTTCAAAGCTCCTATTCAACCCTAACTTATGATCTATTCAAGAGAGAACAAAACCAGCCAAACTTTGTAGTATTGTTTGGAACATGATAGTTCCTGCTGTGAATATATCTGATGTAGTGATTTCCTCCATCTATTTTTAAAATGAAATAAAAATCACTATATTAACTTTTAATTTGTCCCCTGCCATATTGTCTCTCAGAATTCATTGTTTATAATAAATGAAAGGTTACTGAAAACCTTGTATTCACAAAAGCCCACAGTTTACCATTTGACCATTTAAAATTTTTGACTCTGTGATCATACTTAGAATTTTTTGATGAATCTTTTAATATACATGGTAGGAGTTATAGTTAACTCCAGCCACTTGTCTGATACCTATATTTAGCAACTAATTCCAAGTTAATTGTATGAGTCAGAAAGGTAATTAAAGACTGAGGAAGTACTGTATTTCCTAAACATCAAAAGGTGAAAGTTCAAAAAGTATCTTAAAAAGATAAGTGAAATAACACACTGTAAGAAAAGGCATGCATATAGAAATTTTTTTAAGAATGTAAATTGATATGTTTTTAAATGTAACATTCATTTATACAGATAAATGCTACCACTTTAATGTTTTTGCTTTACTTATTTTTTTCTTTCTTTTCTTTCTTTCTTTTTTTGCTCCTAAGTGCTCACCCTGAATTTTAAATATATTCTAAAACCCTCAAAGAGAGGGGTCAGTTTTGTTGTTGTTGTTGTTCTTTCATCTAAAATAGTGGCAGTATAGCAAAAAGGAACACAAAATTTGAGTAATAATTCCCTTTCCCTTAGTTCTAGATGTTTGCCCTTGGCTTGGCTATCTAATCTTAGGGACCTTAGTCTCCTCATCTGCAAAACTGGGGTAATAAAATCTATCTTGTAGCATTATTGTGAGGATTAGAAATGATGTTTGCAAAATGCCAATCAAGGATCAGGTATTCAAAAATAATAGTTTTTACTATTATTGTAGTTGTCTGCAACTTCCCATAGACGTTTTTATATTTCCATACAATAGGTATTCCAAGAGTCTCAAAATGATGGTTTTACTTCCTTCCATATCAAACTGTGGTAATAGAGTCAAGGGATCATAGGCTCACATTTCACTCATTTCTGTAAGCTAATAAGGAGTTGTAGATACTTATTACCATCTTGTGTAACACATTCATTTGTGTAATATTAACTTAAAAAACAGGAACCTGAAAAAATAACAAAAATAGTAACAAACAGGAAAACCAAACCAATAAACACAAAGTTTTCCATTTCTCACTTTGCAGGTTAAGCATTTTTTTTTTTAATCAGAAACTAAGCATAGCTGTGCTTGCATTTTGTACTTAGTACCTTTTTATATAAATATCAAATAAGACACCTTTTAAATGCTGTTAATGTTAATTCTATTCAACAAAATGCAATAAAATATCATTACTAGATTTGAAATTAATTATAATATTTCATTGTATTTGTTATTTTCTGAAGAACACTAGTTCTGTGACGTTTCTCTACTACTTTGGAAATAACTGCATTTGCAAGCTTTTGTTTTATAGGTTTATTATTAATTGGCATGTCTCCTATATGGTCTTCCAATTTCCAGTTACACATACCAAAAGAAAGAATCGGTTTCCAGAAGCACAGGACTTTGACTTTTGCAACATTTTCTACAAGGTGTCAAAACATTTCTATGTATGACTTGGCAAATTTTAAGTGGTTGATCTTATTTCCTACACTGCCAATTCTTAATTACAAAGTCCTTGCCACATTGTTTTGGAAACATGGGTCTACAGACTGAGAAATCAAGTGTAAAAAGACAGAACTATAGAAAAACAAGTTCTAAGAAGTATTCAAGGTAGAATGATGGCTTCAGAAATTTTTCCTTATTCCTATTTGTTGAAATTCTTTTGTAAAATCATTGTTTTATTCCAGGATGCAATTGCTGATCTTGTTATCAACATTTCAAGTTTATTTGTAACTGGTCTTTGAGCAACTATCTGGAAATTGACAGCAAGAAGTTAGAGACCACTCTCCTATTTCTGTCAAAAAACAAATTTGGAGGACCCCATCCCTTCCGTTTACAGTAAATCTTTAAGTTTTCCATGAAAATATCTTATGTTGCAAAGCAAATACTGAAATTTAAAAATTGTTCCCATAAGAACCACAAAAGAACCCAAATTGCCAATGCAACCTTGAGAAAAAAGAACAAAGCTGAAGGTATCACCATCCCAGACTTCAGACTATACTACAAAGCTAAAGTCATCAAAACAGCATTGTACTGGCACCAAAACAGACAAATAGATCAATGGTACAGAATAGAAAGCCCAGAAATAAGTCCACACACCTATGGTCAATTAATCTATGACAAAGGAGGCAAGAATATACAATGGAGAAAAGACACTCTTCAACAAGTGGTTCTGGGAAAACTGGGCAATGAGATTAGAATACTCCCTCACACCATATACAAAAATAAAATCAAAATGGTTTAAATACCTAACTGTAAAACCTGAAACCATAAAACTCCTAGAAAAAAAACACAGGCAGAACACTATTTGACATAAATCATAGCAATATTTTTTGGTTCTGTCTCCTAAGGCAAAAGAAATAAAAACAAAAATAAACAAGTGGGTCCTAATTAAACTTAAAAGCTTCTGCACAGCAAAGGAAACCACCAACAAAATGAAAAGGCAACCTATGGAATGGGAGAAAATATTTGCAAATGATGTGGCCTACAAGAGGTTAATATCTAAAATATATAAATAGCTCATACAACTCAATATCAAAAAAAAACCCAACCAAAAAATGGCAGAAGAGGCATTTATCCAATGAAGACATACAGATGGCTAACTAACACATGAAAAGATGCTTAGCATTGCTAATTATTAGAGAAAGGCAATCAAAACTCCAATGAGATATCACCTCACACATGCCAGATGACTATCATCAAAAAATCTCCAAGTAACAAATGTTGGAGAGGATGTGGATAAAAGGGAACCCTTGTACACTGTTGCTGGGAATGTAAAGTGGTACAACCACTATGGAAAACAGTATGAAGTTTCCTCAAAAAACTAAAAATAGAACTACCATATGATCCAGAAATTACACTCCTGGGCATATATCCAGAAAAAACGAAAACACTAATTCAAAAAGATATATGCACTCCAATGTTCACAGCAGAATAATATACAACAGCCAAGACATAGAAGCAACCTGAGTGTCATCAACAGATAAATGGATAAAAAAGATGAGGTATATATACAGTGGAATAGGATTCAGCCACAAAAAGAGGGAAATTCTGCCATTTGTAGTAACATTGAAGGATCTAGACAATAGTATGCTTAGTGAAATGTCAGAGTGACAAATACTGTATGTCATTTATATGTGAAATCTAAAATAATACAAATGAATGTATATCCAAAACAGAAACAGACACACAAATATAGAAAACAAACTAGTGGTTACCAAAGGTGATAGAGAAGGAGGGAGGGACAAATTAATGGTATGGGATTAACAGATACAAACTACTATGTATAAAATAGATAAGCAACGAGGATATACTGTATAGTACAAGAAATTATAGCCATTTTCTTGTAATAACCTATAATGGAGTACCACCTGCAAAAATACTGAATCACTATGTAGTTTATCTGAAACTAATATAATATTGTAAGTCTATACTTCAATAAAAAGAAATTAAATGTATCCTGAGAGAAATAAATAAATAAATAAATATTGCTGTCATAAGGGAAAAGTACCTATTAAGAGTTGAGGAAACACTAATGAAAGGGTTTTATCCCATAAGGTAAGAATAAAAAAGGAGGTCACAATATTTATATTACCTTATTTATAAGAAATAGCTTTAGATGCAGACATTTATATATAGCTTTAACACCACCCTTATAGTTTAAAGGGTGTTGAGAATACATCTTTTTTGAATGATACTTTCTAAAGTAATTAATTTGTTCCTGTTACCTTTCATAGCATCCATGCCTCCCACAGCATAAAGTGCTCCCACAGTTGATTTTCTAGGCTTCGTCCGAGGGCTTTGCATCATGGGTCTTCTCTCAGGTAAGAGATGATACTTCATAGCTTCCATCAGGAGCTTCTGACACTCAAGATCACCAGTAAACATGGAACTGTTTTCAAGATCTGCCAGTAACTGAAAAGTAATGATGCATGTATATGAAGTAAAGAGAAAACATTAGAAATAGCATTTTCATTTATATAACTTTGGAGAAAACTCAAGCTAATTCTAATGTATGTGTTATTATTTAATATTTTAAGTTACTTAGTAACATATTTTATCATTAAAAGCCTCATGGTAGTAGCTAATTTATTAATGCACATTTATTTGACATACTTTTCCTCTTTTGAGTATGTACATGTAATCTCCAGGAGTGAAAGTGAAAAAGCACTCATAAAATGTGCTACTGAAAGCAAAGTGAATGGCTGTGTCTGCACAGAGCAAGTGTCTCCTGCCCCGCTAGAGAAGCAGTCACCTTTTTGGTTGATTTAGGGGAAATGGCACAAACATGCGCAATTAAAATAATATCAGGACTTCACTGTTGGCACAGTGGTTAAGAATCCATCTGCCAATGCAGGGGACTTGGGTTCAAGTCCTGGTCCAGAAAGATCCCACATGCCGAGGAGTAACTAAGCCTGTTTGCCACAACTACTGAGCCTGCGCTGCTCAACAAAGGGAAGCCACCGCATTGAGAAACCCGTGCACCACAGTGAAGAATAGCCCCCATTCACCACAACTAGAGAAAGCCCATGCACGGCAACGAAGACCCAATGCAGCCCTAAATAAATTAATTAATTAAAAAAATAATATCACCATGGGGGCTGCATCTTTATCATCAAATCAAAGTATGAAGCAGGTGCTTTTTATCTGTACATGTACATGTGTACACCAGTAAAGTACATGTATTAGTAACTAGGTGATTCATCATCAATAGTATATGAGATCAATCCTTTCTAACCATTATTGCCCGGCAGCTAATATGACCCTAATTCAATGGGATAAAAGCTAGGTAAAGTATTCTTCTTGAGATGAGTTGAGGAGAAGTTAAGAGTCTTGTTCAGAATTTTCCAAGGGTCATTTAGATTGGTTCCTTGGAGTCTGGAGTCTACAGTATCATAGGAATTGACAGGAACAGCAAGAAGATTGTTGGAATGGACATACTAATCTTACCCCATAAAACTTCCCCCTGAAGTTTCCCGTTCTTCACTGGTTAACCTCAACCCTGTTCTTACCCCACTTTTTATCCCTGATGGATCACTGTTTTGACTTGGCTGATGAGACCCCAGGTATTTCCTTAATGCATACGCTGTAGTAAATAGGTTTGAAAACTAGGCTATGTAATTTTTTTTTCTTTCAAAAATATTCTTCAGATATTTATCACCAGTCTCTTCATGTATTTCATTTCTAGAATATTTGTATAAGATTACCCACTACTACCATCATCAGGAAAAGTTCACACAATCCCACATTCTAGGCATACTCAGGAGTGGGAGGCCAAGGTACCACTGGTTGTGTGTTTCAGCTGGATATTTCCTGTTATTCCAATAAATTAAGAAAAGTCCAACTAAGCCTTTTGCTGAAAGAATGTCATATAGACTTAATAGCATTATAAAGTTAAGGGCTTCTGATCCTTTACACCAGTGTATTTCAAATTTTTGCATATCTAAGAATCATCTGGAGAACTTGTTAAAATACAGAATCCTTGGCCTCAACCAAATAAATCGTTTCAGTTGGTCTGTGGTGGGGGCCTGAGAAACTGAGTTTCAAAGAAGCCCCGGCTTAAGAGTAAATATGTACTGGGAGTTCCAAAGATGGCAGAGCATAAAGAGTCTGAGCTCATCTCCTCTCCCAGGCACACAAAAATTACAACTATTTATAGGATAACTATTGATGAAAAAGACCAGAACCTACCAGAAAAGATCATCTACAGTTAAGATGTAAAGAAGGAACCACAAGTTGGGTAGGAGGGGTAGTCACAATATAGTCAAGACCCATAATCCCGGTGTGGGTGACCCACAAAGAGGAGAATAATTACAACTGCAGAGGTTCTCCCCAAAAAGCGAGGGGTCTAAGCCCCACATTGGGCTCCCTAGCCCAGGAGCCCTGCACCAGGAAGACAAGCAACCAGACTATTTGGCTTCAAAGGCCAGCGGGGCTTACATTCAAGAGACTCAGAGGGCTGTGGAAAATAGAGACTCCATATTTAGAGGACACACACAAAATCTCACATGCTCTGGGATCCAGGACAGAAGCAGTAACTTGAAAGGAGACTGTGTCAGATCTACCTGCTGATCTTAGAGAGTCACCAGGAAAGGCAATAGGCAACCAGAGCTCACCCTGGAGTCAGACACTGGCAGCAGCCATTTGTGGGAGCTCATTCTGTCGTGTGGACACTGGCCCTGGTAAGGGCCATTTTGGAATCCTCCCTCTAGCTTATTAGCCTTAGGACTCAGACCTGCCCCCACCCAACAGCCTATAGGCACCAGTACTGGCATGCCTCAGGTGAAGTAACTAACTGAGCAGGGACATAGCCCCACTCACCATATGTGGTATATATATATATATATATATATATATATATATATATATACACACACACACACACACACACACACACACACACACACACACACACTCTATACAATGAAATACTACTCAGCCATAAAAAACGAATGAAAATTTGCCATTTGCAACCACAAGGAAGGTCCTGGAGGGTATTATCCTCAGAAATAAGTCAGACAATGACAAAGACTGTATGTTATCACTTATACGTAGAATCTAAAAAAAGTGAAACAAACTAGTGAACACAGCAAAAAAGAAACAGACTCTACAAAAAATAAATACAAGAGAGGGTGTGGAGCAAAGAGAACCCTCCTACACTGTTGGTGGGAACGTATATTGGTGCAGTCACTATGGAGAACAGTATGGAGGTTCCTTAGAAAACTAAAAATAGAGTTATATGATCCAGCGATCCTACTCCTGGGCATATATCTGGAAAAGAAGAAAACTTTAATTTGTAAAGTTACATGCACCCCAATGTTCATAGTAGTACTGTTTACAATAGCCAAGACATGGAAGCAATTTAAGTGTCCATGGACAGATGAATGGATAAAGAAGATGTGGTATATATATACAATGTAATATTACTCAGCCACTAAAAAGAATGAAATAATGCCATTTGCAGCAACACGTATGGACCTAGAGATTATCATACTGAGTGAAGTTAATCAGAGAAAAACAAATATCATATGATATCACTTATATGCAGAATCTAAAAAAAATGATACAAATGAACTAATTTACAAAACCAAAACAGACTCGGAGTTGTAGAAAACAAACTTATGGTTATCAAAGGGGAAGGGGTGGAGGGATAATATAGGAGTTTGGGATTAACAGATACACGCTACTAACTATAAAATAGATAAACAACAAGGACCTACTGTATAGCACAGGGAACTATAGGCAATATCTTGTAATAATCTATAATGGAAAAGAACCTGAAATAGAATATATATATATATATATATATATATATATATATATATATATATATATAACTGGAACACTCTGCTATACACCTGAAACTAACATAACACTGTAAATCAACTATACTTCAATTAAAAAAAAACAGACTAACAGATATAGAGAACTAGCGGTTACCAGTGGGGAGAGGGAAGCGGGGAGAGGCAAGTTAGGGGTAGGAGATTAAGAGATGCAAACCACTATGTATGAAATAAATAAGCTATAAGGATATATTGTACAGCACAGGGAATATAGCCAATATTTTATAATAAATATAAATGGCATATAATCTATAAAAATTTTGAATTAGTTTGAATTAATTCAAACTAATATAATATTAATATTATATTATATTATTTGAAACTATATTATAGTTTCAAATAATAATATTTGAAACTAATATAATATTGTAAATCAACTGTACCTCAACTAAAAAGAAGAGTAAATATGTACTTCCATGGGATTTAATTAACTGTTAAAGTAAAAAAAAAAAGTAGAGAAATCATCAGCAAATTAAAATCTATTTTTCAATGTTAACATTTAATTAGAAATGCTTTGCAAATTGATTAATTTTAACATTTATGAAGCTACGGATACATTAAGTCCAGAAAAGTCCTTCCTTCCAATGTGAATGATGTTTGAGGACTTTAGCTACAAGTTATATAGCATATGAAGTGTTCATATGTGCCTTATATTCATATATATATATGTATATATATAATATAAATGATATATACTACTGATCAGTTGGCTACAGAGAAATAATTTTGGTTATCACCAGTGTTAGAATTATATAGTGAGACTGCACTCCAACCTCACTAAATTTTACATACTAAAATTCAGTATGAGGTGGGTCAATCCTGAGTTTTATCCAAGGACGGGCATTTGTTTTTAGGATCATTTTTAGTACAATCCTTCTGTATGCATGGTGAGGATGCCATTATAATGATGCTCCAGTGCATCTGAAGCAATTATAATATGGTTTCAATCATAGTAGCTAATTACTCATGTTAGTTAGTAGGTATTATCCAGAATCTAACTCCTCCCTAGGGTCTCCTCTGGGATGCTACTGTAATGATTATTATCACCTTGCCTAGAAGATGGCAGGAAAAGAAAAAGAGTTAGGTTAGTCATTTTCCCTGCTTGTTACAAGTACTGTTTGGTGAGAGAGGAAACTGAATCTAATGAGTATTCTGAAGTTTGGGGATCATTTGTAGATTTTTTCCTTAAACCTTTTTTCCTTGCTCTTCATCATTATTAATATTGTTAATTGAAGGCTGTACATGTCCTTCTGTGAAACAAATCCTGTACCAGAAATTCTCTGTATAAAATTAAAAAAAAAAAAAGGAATGGCTTAATGCCTAGTTGTTGTTTAGAACTATAATTTACATTCCTTGGGTAAGTTTCCATACCTGTGGTGGAAGTAATGGCAGTCTGATGTAAGAAAGCAGCATTGCTAGGTCTTGTTGCCTAGCCTGCACATCATGCCTTACCCACTGCATTAGAGCGTGGAAAATAGTTTCTTCATCAGGAACATTAATGTCATCACTGCATAAAAGTTTTGAAATCTCATTAGCTGGAAGCAGGAGGAATTCTTGGTTCTTTATTACCTCGATGAAGTGTTCCTAGAAAAGAGAAGTCTTCTACTGAAACTTTGTACTTTAGAAACTTCTTAACAAAATAAGCTTACCAAAGCATTTCTTTTTGTTAAACTTCAGAAAAAGCCAGAGAGACAGATATATGCATTCATAGAAAATAGATGTTATTGCTGCCCATGACAGGGTATTGGAGGAGCCTCTGAAGCTGAGGAACAAAATGCTTCCACTGGGAGTTGTTTATTAAACACAAGGAAAGGCCTTAACTACTTCACAGGCCACATGGGTAGTGTCTGAGTTGATGCCAGTGCTTTTCACTCTCAGATTTGTAGGTGACAACAGTTTATGACTCCAGAACTGACTGATGTCAAGTTGGCCTTTAGCCAAAAACCTGAAGAGAAATGCTAAAAATTTTCAAGGTGGAGGTTATATTGAAGGCCTGGTAGAGGCAGATTTGGCTGTGCATTTGATGGGGCAACATACTGAATTCATTTGAGATGAGAAAAAGAGACTGATTAAAAACTTCTCTTGTAAAAAAGCACAATCTTCTATTAACCAAGGCAAAGTTATTTTACAATGGATAAACATCTACAGAGTCAGGTTAATCTAAAAGTGACTCCTTTGGAGTTATTTTTTGAGGGGGAGTGGGGCTATCTCTCAATTTTTATGTTTTATAACTTGATTCTCTCTTCTGTCATTTGTGTTGTATTTTTATCAAGTATCAAATTTCAGGCAGCTGTGTTTCAATTTTTTTCATCAAAACACCACTATATTTTTCCTATTTATAATGTTATATATTTTCTTTGACAACACAATTATCATTTCCAACATTTTTCATAGTAAAGATCTTAAGATTTAAATGCAATAAAATATACTTCTGAAATTGATATAAGCAAGTCTAGTTGGTAATTTATGTTGCCCAATAAATAGATATTCTGGAAGCAGCTTAAGACAGCCTCTGTATAACTGGGGGATCTGGATAAATCAAATCACTCCCTCAGCTCCACTCTGAGTTTAGCCATTGTAGGAGGCAAGACTTCTGCCAATGAACCACCAGTGCCCTTGAGTTTAGTCATTGTGGGACTGAGTTAACCTAATAGCAAAATTATCCATACAAGAATCATCAAGTTTGATAGACCCATCAGGAAGCTCTGATACCGTAAATTCCAAGTTAACTTGCCTATTTAGACAAAGAGCCCTCTTGTGACTAATCAAGTAATTGAGAGAGAACTGCTGCTTTTAGTATAGCAGATGTTCCTTGTTGAAAACCCTCTCATCTATAGCAAAATGGTGGAGCTAGTACTAAAACTAAAAATACATTACAATTGTACAGCACTTCACACTTTACAGATTTCTTTCACAAACTTTAAGTCATCACCAATGCAGTCTTGTGGGAGGTGGAATTATTCTGATGAGAAAACAGGCTATGTGAATTGTTTGATCTCTTGTGCAGTAAATGGCTAAGTATGAACTCACACCTATGCCTTTAGGTCTACTTCATTTTGTTCAATACTTCAACTGCCTTTCATAAATGACATAATTTTTATGAAAGGGTTAAGAAAAAGATAAAACACTCTAAAGCTTATGGTTACCCATTACTGGTAGTGTATGTAAACTTTGAAACTGTGTAAATATTATGGAAGACCCCATCTCTCATTCTCTCATTCTTCTTTCTATCCACTCTCCAACGAAAGAAAAAAAAAAAAACAAGAGTGTGAGAGAGAGTGCCCTTGGTTTAGTATTCATTTTTAAAATCCACACTTACATTGTTGCAAAATGTATTCAATGAATATAGCATATTTGCTGAATGTTTCATCGATGCAGACTACTATTTATATAATTGTGATGGTTAATTTTATGTGAACTTGACTGAGCCATGGAATGTCCAGACTTTTGGCCAAACATTATTCTGAGTGTGTCTGTGAGGGTATTTCTGGATGAGGCCCACTCACATTAGAAAGGGCAATCTGTTTTACTCAGTCTATGATTCAAATGACTGTAACTGAATCCTTAGTTTAGCATTATTCTTAGAGATTAAAATTATTTGCATTTTTATATTATCAGTACAGTATTATAAAAGCATTATTTTAGCAAGATCTTGACATCTTTTGCTGCATTTATAATATATACTAAAATAACTAAAGAGGGATTAAAGGAGATAACAGCATTGCATTTTTTTGCACATCCTGCTTTAACACTCAGTTTCAGTCACATAATAGGAAAAGGAAGACAAGTTCATTTTGAGCAACAAAAATAACTCAAGCTGTTTATCAGAATGTGTTTTGTCTGCAAGAGTAAGATACCAGACAGGAAACTGTTAATAGTTAGTTCAAGAATTTAAGTAATTTAACAGGAAGTTTTCATGTTTGGTATTTGTGGTAGGATTAACCTTTGAACTGCTGCTCCTATAGATTATATAGCATCTATATTTAGGACATAGGAATATAAATAGCATAATTAAATGACATGTTAAAATGTCAATCTATTATAATATGATTCGCCATATAATGGTATTGTTTCAGAAATATGTTTAAAACTTCAAATTTTGAACAATGACCAAGGGTGGGAAGAAGGGAGGGGAAGTTTTACAAGAATTTTTAAGAGAATTCAAATATTATAAGTTTGAAAATTTTAAGGTCTGTATGAAACTCTAGAAATACTTTTTTTAATTATATGCATCTCAATTCTAAAATGTACTGTTAATTTTATTGTTTTTAGTTGTGATTCTCTATTGTTCATTTTTATGTACTTGCCTTTATTTTTGAATCTTAAATAAAGGTAGCTATTTTCTTAGCTTGAAATTTTATCTTTTAATTTGGTTTCTCAGAAAGATCCATCTCTTGTGTTGTTCCCTGCTTCAGAGGTTAAAAAGTTCATTTTCTTCTTTGTATAAAGGAATTATTAGCATGAATGGTAAGGATTTATTTAATATCCTCTGTCTACTTTTACTTGCCTCCCTACAATCTATATTTCATGTCACTCTCACTTGACTGAATAAAAATAGTCTTATCCCATGCAACTTTTAAAGAATTAACACATCAAATATGTTCAGTTAATTTATTATAATTACTAACAGAATTGAGAGGAATTTTAAGTTAATTAAAGAATTGAGTTGTTTTCACCGAAATAACATGTTTTCATTAAGAAATAAAAATTCCATTCAATAGAATTGTCTGATTTACTAATTTTGATAGTTCTTAAGTTCTTCCAGTTAATAGTGATCCAATAATATTACTTTTTTACTTATTGAATGATGCCTATTGGGTTAGCCAAAAAGTTCGTTCGGGTTTTTCCATAACATCGTATGAAAAACCCAAACAAACCTTTAGGCCAACCCGATAAATTTCATTAGAAATAATAATTTGTACAACTTTATGAAGTAAAGTTCTAATAGTACAAAAACATCAGGGAAATTATGTTTTCTTGTTACTGTGGATTCTACTTGAAATATGCATTTGTCCAGTTTAATTGTTGGCAATATTTTCATTTCTCCAAGCTCTGAGATTTAATTAAATCATTTTAGTTTGAAAAATGTGAAATTTGCTTGTGTACAGCTCAACCAGACAAATATTTGTATCTAATATCTATTTTGTGCAAGTCATTTGAAAATTATGTAAATTCATATTGCTTTTTAATTTTATCCCAACATTATAATCTTTACCTTGGAATGGTTCTACACACACAAACACATACACACAAACACATATCTGTAAATATATAATTAGTTTAGACACTGTGTTAATATATTATCACTATAGGTTAACATGAAGCAATTGATTTTACCATTGTGTATTTATGTGCCACACTCAGGAGCTCGGTACAGCCCTGGGCATCTCCAAATGATCGAATCCCTAAGCAGTTTGAAGGGTGGAGTTGTTTTATAAGAAAATTGGAGCAGACTTCAATGACTTGAGTCAGCTGCAGAAGACAAGCTGCAGCCAGCAAATTTTCAATAGTATCTTCTTTCAATTGCAGGACACCTAAATGGTTTGAAAAAGTAAAGAATTATTATATATTCCATAAAGTAAGACACAAATATGATAGATAGCTAAAATTTTCAATTTCTTTAATTAATAGGGCTACTTTTTCTAGTGTACAGTAACTATTCAGGGAATACCTTTTGAGGTGAATATATGCAAGTGAGTATGTACAAACACTAATAAGATGGCTGAAGGGAGCCATACTAGATTATCAAAAACAACTGGAGCAAATGAACAGTGAGTACCACCATTGCAACAAAAAGCAATTTCTTGTTTCTTTATCATCTTAGACCTGCATCTAAATCTAATACTAAAAACTGTCTACATTATGACTCAAGAAGCATTATGTCATATTGTATAAGGATTGTACAATGGGCAATACAGGTACCTGTCATTTGTGTGGAAAAATGTCTGGGTAAATAACATTAAGCTTATATGTCCATATTTTTGCATCTGTATTTATTAGCTGATAAGGATGACTTTGCCCAAATATTACATCTGGAATTAATGCCCAGCACTGTCTTAAAAGAAAGAAAATGTTGCCAAGAGTCCTCAGCTAAAGAATTGTTTATATGATTATTTTCTTAGGTATAAAAAACAGATTCTGTTTAAAAATATCTGTAAAGATTTTTAAAAACCAAGATCAGAGCAATTTAAGCTGTTTCCTTTATATTGATATATCTGTATTATTTTTGAAGCAAGAATTATTGATGAATTAGTGCAAATGTTGTAAGTTATTTTGATAAGATATATTCCTATATTTCTGTTTTAGCCAAGCTATAGGGAAATTATAAAGAATGATATTTCATATGGATTATATAAACTATAAAGTATTATTTTATAATTTTGTTTTATAAAATACCTTAATATGAATTCTATCTGATTGCATAACCATAAAAATGAATAATAAAAACTGTAAGCTGCTATGTATTCGCTTCAACCTCTAAAATGTGTTGTAAAGGGATCCAGCCCATTGGCAAACTTTCTTGTGTTGTTTCTTATCCTGGATTTTGAAGGGAGAGCCCTGCCTATATTTTATGAAACTCAGAGAAATATGAACTATTCTCAGATTCATCTGCTGTAAACATTGAAACTTGCCCTGGTTATTAAGAATAACATTTATTTCTCAATGGATGAAACAATAAAACTCATAGAAGAAAACATAGCATAAAAGCTCCTTGGGTCTTGGCAATAAGTTCATGGGTAAGACACCAAAAGCACAGTGAACAAAAGCTAAAATAAACAAGTGGGACTACATCAAACTAAAGATCTTCTCCACAGCAAAGGAAGCAAAAAATAGAGATGGAAACCTACAGAATGAGAGAAAATATCTGCAAACCTTATACATGTTAAGGGTTTAATATCCAAAATGTATAAAGGACTCATACAACTCAATAGCACAAAAGCAAATAATCCAATTAAAAATGGGCAAAAAACGTGGATAGAATTTTTTTTTCCAAAGAAGACATACAAATGATGAATAGGTATGTTAAATGGTGCTCAGCAGCACTACTCATCAGGGAAATGCATATAAAAACCACAATGAGATATCTCATACTTGTTAGGATGGCTATTATAAAAAAGAGAAGAGATAGTCAATGTTAGTGAGGCTTTGGAGAAAAGGGAACTTTTGTGCACTTTTGGTGAAAATGTAAATTCGTTCAGCCATTAAGAAAAGCAGTATGAAGGCTCCTAAAAAATAAAAAAAATATAGAACTACCATGTGATCCAGCAATCCCACTCCAAAGGAAATGAAAACAAGATCTGAAAGAGATAGCTCCTCTCCCTTGTTTATTGCAGCATTATTCACATGATATGGAAACAATTTAAATGTTCTTTGACACATGAATGGATAAATAAAATGTGATATACACACACACAATGGAATACTATTCAACTATGAGAAAGATGGAAATCTTGCCATTTGTAACAACATGGGTGAACCTGGAGGGCATTATGCTAACTGAACTAAGGTAGACAGAGAAAGACAAATACTGTATGGGATCACTTGTATGTGGAATAGGGGCGGGAAAGGGAAGATGGAGAAATGTAGATCGAAGGGTGAAAACTTTCAGTTATAAGAAGTTCTCAGGATAAGAAGTACAGCATGGTGACTCTAGTTAATAATACGGTATTGGGTACTGCATACTTGAAAGTTGCTGAGAGTGTATCTTAAACAGTATCACCAAAAAAAAGAGTTATCTATATGAGATGATGTGTGAATTAATTACCTTGATCTTGGTAATCATTCATATATATATACATATATATATATATCTGTGTGTGTGTATATATACATATATATACACACACATATATGTGTATATACATGATATATATATATATATTCATCAAGTTGTATACTTTAAATATCTACAATTATATTTGTCAATTATTCCTTAATAAAGTTGGAATGAATGAATAAATAAATAAATATTTCTTGGCCCCCAAACTCATCCTGTTACCTTTGTTAGATAGTTTGATTAAATATGACTTTATTATTTCAAAAGAAGAGACTAAATCTATAGAGTTAGAATATCCCACTTCCACTCTCATTTTTACAAACAAGAATGTACCCACACCTCTCAAGAGAGAAAGAGAGACATGCTCTTGTAGCTTTGTGTTAAAATAGCTCTATTTTCTCATGGTCAAAAATTTTATAGTATATTATTTACCTCTTGCTCTTTTATATTACTGTATTTAAATACTGATTCTGCCACTTACTACTTTAGGAAATTTACTTAACTGGTTTATCCTTCAATTTTCTCACTTGCAGGGTCATAATAATAATAATGTGGGTTATATAATATAGAGTTACTGTGAGGATTGAATGAGTTAATACATGCCAAGCACTTACCAGTGTAAGCATACTGCACCAAGGAATCAAGTGCATTAGGATCGACTCCTTCCATCCTGACCTCTTCTTGTTTGGCTTCAAGCACATCATTAGTAAACATTGCAGCAAAATAATCAGACACTGCACTGAGAACCAACCTGGAATTAGGAATGTTTCATAGGAAATTAAATCAGTCCATAATCTCACTGAAAAACATGAAATATAGTCGGTAAGTTTTTAACACTGATGAGTACGTTTTCTGCATAAATCTTTCATAGTTCAGTAAAGTGTAGTGAAATTAGAAAGGTAAATTAAGTAAGTTGATTCTGTTTAGACAATTTGTGCTGTTTCTCTTCATCAATTTCTCTAAAGTTTGGCTCTTCTAAATATCACACAGGGAAACAGATCATATAGGCTAGTGTTTTTTCAATATAAAAACATAAAAATCTATTTTCCTCAATGCTCCAATTCGTAATCAATGGACTGATTCTTTCTCATTCATGCTAGCTATAGTCATTAAATGATCTGTCTGCTTAAGGATACTTACCGATGGGCTGGGATTCTGAGGTGTCCGGCAATGAGTAGCACATCACACAATTGTTTCTCTTTCAGGTAGTTCTCCATTTTATGAAGAGTTTGTTCCGCATGGTTTACAGCATGGAAGTGCTCCTCAGATCTACTAACATTCATTTCTTCAGGATGCTGTGTATCTAATCTAAAAGGGGGATGAGTGTGAGAATATATTTTTTTCTCCTAGTGGGTGTGCAAAAATCCAGTAGAAATTTAGGCTAAATTTATTTCTAAAAAAAATAAATAGAATTAAAGTAAACTTAAAATTTGCCCACCAATCCTAAATATTTCACTATTATTGCTCCCTAACCTCCATTAAAGTGAGGTGTCATGATTACTATTTATGTCTGGAATGTAACCATGGATGTGACTATGCATGGTTCAATGGCAGGGCTAGTGCTAATTGTTATATGCACAAACATAAACTTCAAGATACAAGCCTCTTTGATTTTTATTAGCATCACAATTATGCCATTTGGCATGAAATTGCAGGCATGATTCAAAATACTTTTCAAATTTGATTATATTCTGAAGCTTCTCCATGGAGTACTTATTACACATCAGAGATATTTCTTGAAGAATCTCAAGGCCGAGACTTCCACAACATTGTTTACAATATGTCATTCCCATCAAGAAAATAAACATATTCCATCTTTTATTTTTTTTCAGCTTTACTGAGATGTAATTGACATACTACATTAAGTTTTAGATGTACAATGTGATTATTTGATATACATATATATTGTGAAAGGATTACCACAATAAGGTTAAAGTATCCATCATCTTACATAGTTACCATTTTGTGTGTGTGTGGTGAGAATATTTAAGATCTACCCTCTTAGCAATTTTCAAGTATACAATACAGTATTGTTAACTATAGTCACCATGATGTATATTAGATTCTCAGAACTCATTTATCTTCTAACTGGAAGTTTGTACCCTTTGACTGTTTAGGCAAAGATGATGACTGTTGAATCTGCAATAATGAAAGCTGTTTACATGTCTTTTCAACCT